>NC_006691.1:736120-756200 GCF_000091045.1 Cryptococcus deneoformans JEC21
CCACGGGCGGCGAAAAAGCGAGCATACCTAGACAAAACACCCCAAGGATCCCCACATTAGTTTGCTAGGAGCTATATTCAAATCTAAACTTACGTTCTCCCTATGCCGCTGCCAGCTCCTGTTACTAATACCACGAGATCCTTAAAATTGAGGCTGTCCGCCGAGGGGATCGGCTGTTGATGAGCCATGTTACGGTTTGTGGTAGTGGCAATGTTCTATGCTTGAAGTCACAGGCGTTGAATTCTTGTGAGGTGGGCTGTGTAAGTCAAATAATAATAGTGGTATGTGTGCGTAGGCTTCGTTGTACGTTTTATAATATAGTGTGTCGACGGGCTGCTTGATGGGCTGTGAAAGTCGACCAACTGCTCATCCACCGGTAAGTCTCTGACTTTTGATAGCCGGAAAGATCTGACGTGGCAAAATGCAGATGTGCTATCGTCGCTCGTCGTCGTCGTCGTCGTCGCGAATTCTTCTTCGTTCTTCTGCCGCTGTCAATCTTCTTCATCGATCAATCATCATCATGCACGCATACAGCACGCATATCATGGCATCATTACGATTACTACTACCTCTTTCTTCCTCTTTGTTGTACTACGTAGTAAAAATACATCATGTACACATTACCGTACAGTGCGATGCTCTGATCAAGATCATCATTTACCGAGTTTGCTACACGCAGTGGTACGTAGCGTCAGTCTACTACTTACTACACCTGCCTATCAAATGTCGCTGGTTCTAACTTCTGCTGGAACTGATGGATGCATATTGCATGTTTGGCTTGTCTTCAATCAAGCCTGTTAGTGAACAATCGCTGTAGGGACAAGTAAAAATAATGCTTTCAAGGACCATTGGCAGGGCGCTGCAGGACTTCTTCGTTCATTCACTGACCTCTTTACTGTAAGCTCAGCAACTACATTGACCTATTTTTGGGTAGCAGTCAAGTTCACCGTAGGTGTGTCGGGTTCCAACCCGAAACAAGCAGTTGCAGCGAAATAAATCCAAACCCCCATGAACATCTCAAAAATACTGCGAATTTGGATACTCAGGTAACTCAGCTATCCATTACGAGGAAGTACAGCCGTAAGCCTTCAAAGCATGACTGCTCATGCGGATTATGGTACCTGGTCAGTACGATTCAGAGCGCCGCATAGGAGGTGCTGGCAAAGGTGTTCTTCGTTCTGCGGTCAGTAAGATTGTTCATGGTTCATGGTTCATTGCGCGCGCGGTGGCACCCTCTTTACTGTACCTGCAGCTGTTTTCTTGTCAAAGAAATTAAGGAAAGGCTTCAATAAGTTGTAGCAGCCAGGGTACAACAAATGTATGGCAAAATTCAGAGCTTGGTTGCTCCTTATAACCGCAGATGCCCATGTGTTATTGATGCTGGGTGTTACTTGCATCGAAAGAGTTTACCAAGCGACCATGTCTTTGTTTTTGATTGTTTGAAGAGATATTAATCGGGTGGAAGCGTAATCCGGAGGATTTGACATGCTTACTCGACATGATAGCATAGCCATAGCTTTTACATGTCAAAATCACTATCGTCACTGTCTTCTTTGCCTCGACCTGCGCCAATGCCTACACCACCAGTTCGGAGGCCACCTCCTCTGGTGTTAACTGTGCCGATATCGTCGTTGAAATCGTCATCAGAGTCTGAGTGTTCATTAGCTCCGTTGGATCGTAAGAGCGCAGCTGAGGGTTTCTCGACCGCTTTGAAGTAAAGCAGCAACCCTTCCAGATCTATGTAATTTTATCAGCCAGAAGGCAATAGAGAGTACCGGGACACCCACCGCGCACTGTGGTCTTCATCCCTTTCAAGCCCATACCTGCCACGACATTTCCAACCATCTCTCCGTTTCTATAAATAAGCAGAGTGGGTACATTTTTGTCTGGGTAATTAGGGATGCAAAGTCCTGCTGGGATTGATAAGAACTTTGTGGATGGATGGGCGGCAGCCGCTTGATTTAAAAGGGGCTGAAGATGTTGGGATAAAGGTACACTGTGGCTCGAGTCAACTTAGTTCTGGAGACCGCCTAAGAAGGATGCAATCAACGTACGAGTCTTTGAATAAAAAGACGACTACACCTGTCCCCTTTAATCGTGGAGAAGATTCTTCGTCATCATCACCTTGGTCTTCAATCTGTTCTCCATTGGGGTCCACTTTGCTCCCCTCCGTGACCTCCCTGACAAAGTCCTCTCGTGCTAGGGGTTCCATACTGCCGAATCGTCCCTTCTTCTCTTCCTTCTTCATTTCATGCAGTCTTTTTCTCTTGTACTCTTCAAACATACGTTCGTCGTCTGAATCGAGATTATCGCCTTCAATAAGTGTCACGAGTTGGTCTGCATCTGCTGTGGCAGCGACTGCACGGACAGCGTCGGTGTGGGTTATGTGGGGAATGTCTGGGGATGGGGAGCGTGATGGAGGCTTTGGAGGAAGGATGCCATGTCGACGAAGGGCATCGTTGCTGGAAGAGGTATAAGCATGGATGTAAACGGGATGGAATGGCGGATAGCGTACAACTCAGTGTCTTCGTCGGGGTTGACCATTTTGCGGTAGAAGGTGAGAGAAGGAAGAGTTGAGGTTGCGAGAATCATCCAGTGCGGTTCTTGTTGCCGAATACTGTCATTTTCTTCGTGCACCAGGGGCCCCGCTTCGATTCATATTATTTATTGACCTTTCCACTCCTCCAACTTCCTTGCATTTTCACCTCCTCCAACGGCAATAACCTTCCGCTGGCTACAGCCATGCCCTCAGAGTCAACTAAGGACTGGGACAAACTTCTCGCCTGGCTCGAGGAAAAACATGCCGGCTTTGAAACTAGCTTGTCTCTCCGCGATGTACCTGGTATGTTCGCCATGGTCCACGAGCCGGCAAGATGAGAGAGTCTAAAAGTTTTCCACAGGTGTCGTTCGAGGTTTAGTGGTGACTGAACCAGCCAAGGTATGTAGTATTCTTAGTTCTAACTATGCATGGAAAATTTTCGTTGATTCTCAATTAGGAGAGATCCACCCTCCTTCACATCCCTTCATCGGCCATGCTGAACCCTCTCACTATGTTTGCTGCAGATGCTGCTTCCAGACCGCCTTCAAAGGGACCTGTATACTCTATACCAAGACATCTCTATCCTCGACCTACACATATAACGTCAAGTACCAACTCCTCGAAGCGAATCAAGACTTCAGCCGCGTCACCAACTACTGTCTCGACTGCCAGTGGGGAATCCAACTCTCATTATAGGCAACTTGATACCACTGAGCTTCTAACCCTCCACTTGGCCCTTAGTAAAGATCCTCAAAAACGCTATTTTTCGGACTGGCAAGTATATCTTGAGACACTTCCCAACGAATTCAGGCCTTGGCACCCGTTGACTTGGGTTATCAAGCCGGAATTGGGAGCTAAAAGCCCAGGGGCTGCCGATTGGGATTGGTGGAATACTCTATACGAGAAACATATTTCTCCTACAATGAAGGCTAAAATACAAGACGTGAAACGTCGGTATGAAGCTGATGCTGCCCTCGTGTTAGATGTTTTGGTGAGTGTTCTGATAACGTCTTCATTTTTCAGCCAGATTAATATGTCCCTGAAGCGCCAGGAAGAGCCTTTCAAAACGCATTGCATGTCTACAGTCTTAACCCAGGAGGATCTCCTTTGGGCCTGGCTCAATGGTATGCAGTTTCCGTCCATTTAGCGCCCATCTCTGACTCGTAGCAGTAAATACCCGTTCGATCTCTATTCCCCTTGGTCTCCCCGGTCCCAGTGAACGTATGAATCACACCCTCGTTCCCATTCTTGATATGATTAACCACTCGTCTGACTCTTCTTTAAACGCCCCCCGGGTTCGCCAGATGTCAACACCATCACCGGCGCCGCGCTCTAGGTCAGCCGCTCGTCGGACACATAGACAGACGCCCAGCAACGATTGGAACAGCCAAAACCCAACCGGCTACTCTCGCAATGGATTACATCTTGTCCCTGGTAAAATCGATCTTCGGCTGATTGCCCCTGATCGAGAGATGCAAAAGGGAGAGGAGGTGTTATTTGAGTACGGTGGACATTCGAATGCCACACTCTTTGCAGAATACGGCTTCTGTGAAGTACCAGAAGGGGTAGAAGATGATAAATGGTTGCGGCTTAAAAACGGAGAGCTGGATGTGGGATGGATTGTGGATGAGCTTTGGGAGGAAAAAGTGAAGAGCAATGGTAACGAAGAAGATGCAGCCGAAAAACAAAAGGTTTTAGAAGCCATCGCCTGTTGGGGGTACGTGTTGCTGTGATTATTCTGCACATTATTAACTCATGTTCTTGGAACAGGCAAAACACCATCCATACTTGCCCAGGCCCACCCCACCCTTCGCATTCTCTACTCATGAGCCTACGTGTGCTACACCTGCCCGCTGATTCCCCCAAGCTTCCAGGAATTCAACAAGGCTATTCCACCTACATTTCTCCTCCCAACGAGCTTGCTACCATCACTTCACTTGAAGATATATGTCAGAGAGTCATCAAAGAGTCTAATAAGCGATGGAAAGCTTTGAAAAGGCTCCATAAGGACATTAAAGTTGGAAGCGAACGAGAGGAAGGAAAGAGAACAGTCATTGACATGTTAATGGGGATGTGTGTCGAGGACAAGATCATTGCAGGCAAAGTTTTGGAGAGGATAGACGCAGGGGAAGATTTTTCTTAAAGTGCCCGGTTAAATCCCCTTGCTTTCTATTTTATTTTGTTTCCCCAAGGAAACCAGTTCAAGATTTAGTAGAATCAACTTGCAACCTTGAATTCATTCTCACAACAACATTTTCTCAAAACATCGGATGCAAATCTTTACTGTCTTTCCCCTTCTATTGTAGCTGGACCAATTCCTTCTGCGAACGGGCCGCCCTCACTGATACCTCCTCCCGTTCCTTTGATCACTCGTCGCTCTTCTTTGTGAACTTCTTTGGCTTCAATGAATAAAGAAGACACGACCGTCAACACCGCAATACCAGCGCTGAAAATCCAAACAGTCGAAAGTGACCGGGCGTAAGCAGAGAGCGCTAGTGATTGCAGCCTTGGGACAAGAAGTCGAATAGCTGCTTTCGAATGGAGGATGGAGTTTATGATCTGCGATGCAATTCCTGTCAGAGTGTTCTAACTTAAAATATTTCATTGCTTACCTGATCGCGAGCTTCCAAACCTTCGAATGAAACTTTAAGCTGCGAAGCCAGTGCGCCAAGTTGGACAGATCCGCCCACACTGACTCCAAGTGTAGCACCCAAGCTACGAGTGGTATATAATAGCGCGGTGGCTTTCGGCTGTGATGGGTAGTCAGTTTCTCCACCTACTTGATTGAACAATAAGCTGCAGTACCATAAGTTTGCTATCTACGCTGGAAACCAAGGCGACTGTAAAGGGGTCAAAGGTGAGCGTGCTTGACGGTAAGCTTTGACCAACTTACCTAATTGTACACAAAGAAATGTCGAATAACCCAGAATGCAAGGGAAAACGGTCACATAGTACGACCACCAAGGAAGGATCGGCTTCCATGTGGCTGCTACTAATGCGCCCACAACAGGAGGTAAAAGGGAGATTGGTCCCACCCATTTCCAAGGATAGCCGCTTCGGATGTATCTGCGGCAGAGTACAGCATTAGTAAATCAATGTCAGTTTCGCCCACATAGAGATAATTCGACTGACTGTCCAGCGACTAGCGACCCTACGGCCAGGCCCAAGCCACTACAGAGGGACATAATGAGGCCCGCTTGAGCTGTCGACGTGTTCACGATAACGGCGAAGTATACGGGACTAAGAACCATTGTAAAACGATTGAACAGGATGATATCAGTCGGTTGACAAACTCTCACATTTGATACATCTGCATTGTAAATAATAGATGTCAGTTGATATGATGGAATGGAAAATATAAAGACTCACAAATGCTTGGTTGGACACAGATAGAAAAAATCCGCTCAACATCACTGCTGAGATATGATTTGATTTGAAGACTCTAAGAGGTACAAGCGGATGCTTCACCTTCATCTCAACCAGTACAAAAGCTGCCGCACTCAGAACACTAGCTAGCAGCGTTCCCCATACCATCGGGGAAGACCAGGGTTCAAGGTACGATGTGTGAAAAGAGAACCCGAAAATAAGGGTTGTGACTGAGCCAATAAGGAAGGCCGTACCCAGCCAGTCGAGGGATGCTAAACCGGAAAGAAGAGACTTGTGCGTTGGAGGAATAGGAGGTGTTGGTAGGAAGACCGAAACAATCACCCCGCAAAAGACAACAACAGGCAGCTACAGTCCGGTGAGCGGGGTCACATCAGTCGACTTGTACAAGTCGCCGAAACCGCCTACCTGAATCCAGAAGGACCAATGCCACCCAAACCTATCGGTCAGCCACCCAGCCACAGGTCCTCCTAGCATGCTACCAGATCCAAAGATGGTCATCATAAGACCTGCGACGAGACTGTAAGAGCTGTTGTAGATTGTACAGGGACAGTTTTCGCACCTTGATAATACCCTCTGTCTCGAAGTGGTACCAGGTCCGTAACGATTACGCTAGAGACCGTCAAGAGTCCTCCGCCCCCTAGCTGTGTCAGAAAACATTCGATTAGCCGGCAGGATGGGTTATAATGTAATATATTTCAATGGAACATACCCCTGCGAAGGTGCGAGCGCCAATGAGAGAATACATGTTCCCCGCCAATGCACACATGATAGTACCAGTGCCGAAAAAAAGACAAGCCGTGACCATGGCGAATTTACGGCCTAGAGTTTCAATGAGGACTCCATAGAGAGGGATCACTTGCGTTTTCAATGAGCATTTTTCATCAACTGAAAGACGATAAAGGGGAGAACATACCCGCAGTATTTGAGAGAGTGAACATACTCCCCAGATATGCTGATAACTCGCCATGTTCGAACCAGCTTCCAATTTCCGGTGCCAGGGTAGGTATTGCGGTACTTTGAAAGGCAAAAACAAAATTGGCAGACCATATACCAATACAAACAACAACAAAACGACTTAAAGATATGGAATCTTTCAATGGTGCTGAACGAACAGGTTCATTGGGGCTGTCGGAGTCTGACGAATATGAGCCAGAGCGAAGAAGGGGAGTCCTTTCAGATGGGTATGATGCTGTTGTTATGACTATGGCGGACATATCGTTACGTGGAGGTGTAGGGGGTGCTGAATGGTTTATGTGATATGTGTAGCAGGCCCCAGAACATCGCACGAGAAGTGATTAATGAGTAGAAGTGGTCCATATTATTAGTTTGTCAGCACGAGGTACCACCAGGAACCATTACGTCTCCATTTCGGTCAATTCCGATGGTCCATAATAATAGTAAGTCGGCTGGTGCCGCCAGGACCCAGAATACTTCGGTCGATGTGGTAGCCAAAAACGCCAGCGTCCTCACGACCAAACGAACAAGAAAGACGATCTATTCAAAGATATATCCACACTCAAATATTAATACGGAGACCCATCCTATGTCTCGTACACTTCGCTGTGTATAATCTTCTAATAGACCTCAAGTGCCCCTTTCGGTTCACGCTTTCGTCGACGGAGGGGATCGATTACATTTCTCTAATCTCCTGCCTGCATATGCCGCACAGCAGACAGTCTCATCTATGGCAATTCCTTCTCCAAGGGGCCCATCCGACAAAGAGAACGGTCATGACGGAGTAGCCAATGGATGTAAAACGAATCGCGCGAGATTCCAAGACATGCCTTATGACGTTACAAAAGTGATTATAGAGCACACGAATCCGGGTGATAGGTATAACTTGCTCTTCACTTGTAAGGTGAGCCCTGCCAATGACCAAGTTTTTCGAGTGCTTATCTGCAGCCAAAAAGAGTATCGCGATGGTGGCAGGAGAAATGCTATGCGAGGGTCGCATGGTTGCTTGGAAGAGCCATTATGGACTTTCAACGTCTCAACATCGGGCGGTTGGCATCCAAGAATTATTCGCTGGTATCGAAAATACGCATTGCACAAAGGAGAAGCCGTTTGGCAGGGATCTAAAGCTTCGATTTCTGCGGTTCATAACCTATTTAAACCTTGAGAATTATTCCAAAGCTAAGTTGTAAGTGTCATCCGTTGTGGAGTTTCAACTAAACATCTGACGATTGACATACAGTGATGAGGGCGCTGTCTTGTTGATTATAAAGGCTCTTCGAGAACTTCGAGACACAGGCATTGAACCATTTCCCAATCTTCTTTCCATTGAACTGGGTGCATCCCCTCTTAGCCCTCCTAGAGCTCCTGAGCTACAGCGGGAATTCGATCTCACATTGGTTTCCCTTTGTCGACCCAAACAAATCATTGTCAAAAGCGGTTACGGATTCTTGGAATTGCGAAGCGATAACGTCCCATACTGCGATTTGAAATTTGCAGGAGGACATCTTCCGATGGAAGTGTTGCACCAGCCCTTTTCCTTCCACATTATCCCCATGGTATGTTATGGTACTCGTAACAGAGTCAATCCGCCTCGCACAGTGACCGATTCGATTGAGAAATCTGTGGAATATGTTTTGCGGGTCTTGCACCAGGTTCATCCCGAATTGAATGACGTCAAACGAAAGCATTACTCAGAAGATCAACTGGAAAAGAGGGATAAAACTACTTGGACCTTCTCATGGGAGCTTTCGAGGATGAATGGTCTGCCATGGGCACACCATGACGTATCAAAAGTACGTGATGCGGTTCTTGAAGAGCTACCCCAGATGCGTGACAGAATTTGTTTTTTACCTCGGAAGTCTCTCACAAGCGGCTGGGCGCAGATTATCAACTGTGGACAATAGGAGTCAAAGGTGAATCCTCGCAAAAGTCCCTCTCGCTTGATCATTAACATAAAATACTCATTATCGCGACCGCCCAATCTATAACGCTCGATAGGATTACCAAACTGTCCATCCAAACCTGCATGTCAAAGTTAGCCAACCTCTTTGATGGCGTCTAAGGGAAGCTTGACGAATATCCTTATGGATCTTATTTACCCGATTGCCGGCAATCAAAGCAATATTCTTCTCCGCTCTCCGCCCGTCCCGCAACAAGTATCATCAAGGAGAGGGTTCGCCGGGGGAAAGCATAGGATGCCACATGGAAATGCATCATTAACTCAGCCATGTCCTTAAACAAGGCATATGGCTTCATGTTTAATAGTGGCAATGTTGCATCTTACTCCACAATTTTATTCCATGTATGTAGAATGGGCGACCGTTAAATATGATTGATATTTTAGAAGACTACTCGTAAAATTGTTCTTCATTCGTCATTGGTCTTCATCACATCGGCAAAACGTGCAATACAGATACGCCATTTATTGTATCATCGATTGTGTCGGTAGTCTGAATGGTTCGCTGCGACGTTGTGATATTTTATATAGTCAGTGAGCTCCCCAATAAATTATAGTAGTATCTAGTATCAAGGTCAGGTCCCATCTTGATAATGTGCACCAACAGAATCGGTTGGTGAAAGTGGAGGCTATGCTTACATAAGGTGTTTGATGTCAGTTCAAAAGTTAAAGTGTCAACGGGAGGGATGGATTGTGGCAAACTCGCTATTTATCACTGTCTGTTGCCTGTCATTCTTTTTGTGTCGACTGCCTCTTCGTCAATCTGGATAACCACAAGATCCCCTCCACAGTAGACCTAAATTCAAATAGGGTGACAGACCTTTACAAGTCAGCAGCGACCGGCAAAACATTATGAGCAGCCATTCAGAAAATACCGATTGGGAAATGAGTGTGGTGGATGACCCTTTGGAAGAGGCTACCAATCTTGAGTCAACGTACGTCTCACATGGTCAATGCTTCTACAAGTCTAATATGTCCGTCATAGATTCTACTCTGAAGGTTATGACTCTGGACATGCCCATGGTCGCCTGCATGGTCTTTTTGAAGGTCGCGAACTAGGCAAGGAAAAGGCCTGGGAGCTATGGGAAGAGGTAGGGTACTACGAGGGCTGGGCAGAGATGTGGATTGAGCTTCTGGGTACAAAAGTGGCATTAGCTACCGAAGGCCGCAGTCGGAAGGGAAAGGAAGCTAGGTGAGTTTGATGGCTTTCTGGCTGGTATAAGGGCATGCTGATGAGCGGCGTCGTAGGACATTGGGACATGCGCAGACTCTGTTAGAGTTGATAAAGACATTCCCCATTACCAATCCGACACCATCCGACGGGTCAGACGCTGTTCCTCAATCGGCTGCCACTGGCGAAGACATTTCCTCCCCGTCCTCCGTGTCTGCAAACGATTTGGGGTCCCTCCTGTCCCTCATTCGGGCTCGATACCGTCTCCTCTGTGCTTCGCTCTCTGTTCGACCTCGCCTTGCCAGCGCTGTGATTGTAGAGGCCAATCCGGGGTCTGGTGCAGCTGCTGCTGCGTCATCGGGAATCGTGGATGACGGACAATCCGCGGAAGGGGTTGTGCAGGGTATTGAGGGCCCGATGAAAGGAGTGGATACAAGGCAGTTGAGATTTTGAACATGCCTTGGACAAGCTTGGAATCTTCTTTATGTGTGCCGCCATGGCCGCATGCCCCAAAGACTATGGTTGCATCTTGCTGGGAGACCGGGTTACGCCGTTCACCAACCACATGAACAGTGAACTCCATAGTCGAAGAGGGATCGCTCGCACGGGTTGCGGAGTTCTTTTGGGAATAAAGGAATGCCTTGACATCATGGATTGAATTTCATGAAGATAGGGTGACAAGCGCAGCGATAGTAATACAATTACAGATGCATTAATAGGTTTCAAACGAGTCTCTCGTCTTATACCATGTCCTCACTAAAACCGCCTCCATCTCATCGTCGCTATAGTATTGCCAACTAAAAACTTCACACTATCCTTATCCTGTGATCAATACTACACTTGCACCAACACGACCTAATCAGGTCTCGAAGGCCGGATATATGTTTATCTCGCCACTTCAGCCGTCGGCTGTTCAGATTGCTAGATATGGTGTCAGATTTGATCTGTCTAACGCCCTTAAGAATACAGACTTACTAGCTCTTCAAGAGGCGCAGAATCGACGAAATCCGGTAAAGATTGAGCATCTTGCAGATAGCTCGGGGTTTCATTTTCTCCTATGGGCTCGTCGTCAAGCCCTAATGCATCGAGCTCTACATGATTTTCAGTAGGCTTCAGGACGTCATAGCCAAAAAAAAAGAAACTCACCAGCCTGGAGATCTGTCTCATCAACTTCATCAGGGACACCATAACTCCTCCCTAGAGATTCTTGTATATCGTTGGCTTGCTCGATGAGGTCTTCCATGTCGTAATGGATACTCTGGTAGCGTTGGAACGTCAGATCAAATGATGAAGGGGATGTAGAGATTCTCGGTTGATAGAAACTACATACCTCAATCTTATCAATATCAATTCCTTTATATTGCTTTTTCATCTCTTTATTAGCCACTCGCATGGCATCAACTGTAGCCATCTTGAAGGATGGTAAATCTATCAGTTCGCAATGCCTCTCACATTGGATTATATACTCACTGTGTTCTTCAAATTTTCCGTGGTCATTGCCGCCTGCTCCATATTATATGTTTGCTGTTGAAGTTGTCCCAGCTGGCTTTCGTACATCCTTTTCTGTTTAAGCACTCTCAAGGCCCTCTGTTGGACAGCCGCCTTTCCGGGACCTTCACGCATCTTGGACATTTGGGTCTTGAAAACGGACAATTCGGCATCGAGTTTTTTGAGCTTGACCTCAAGAGAAGCAACACGGGAGTCGGTCTGAAGGTGGTCAGAAAGTGAAGTCATGCCATATATTTAGACTTACGGAAGAGATGGCATCTGTGAGGGAAGGTTTAGGTTTCGCTTTGCCTGTGCCGAATATCTGGTGAAACTCAGCACGGCTCTGCCTGACTTTATATGATTTACTCACTCTATTCATGGTGTATAGGGGTGGATCCGGAGTAAGGCGGGGTTCGAAGGATGGAACTGGAATAGAAGCCGAGTCAAGATTCAAGCGAGGATCGATGACAGGACCCAAGCTGGGTGATGGATTGAGCGGCGGTGGCGGCGGCACATAGTGGAACGGGGCGGAAACGTGGCAGTCACGTGGCCAGCATTAGAATAGCATCAACAACCTCCACTCTTCATAGCTGTCCAACAACAAGGAGGCCTTGTTGCTACGTACGTAGAGATTCAGTCCTCGGCAATTTTCTCTTGGATCTTGCATCTGCATGCTATATCTTTTGAACGACCACCCTTCCCCCGTATTTGAGGCGAAAGCCCTTCTTTCCTCCGGCTGGTTCTCCTGAATAACGCACAACCAATGATCACCATGTCGTCTTCTGTCCCCGAGTTCCTCTTATTGTCCGCCACATTACTTGACGCTCTGCCATCTTCTTCACCCAGTATGTTAGCCACCATTGTGATTTGCCCCTGGACCTTTGGGGTGGTTACTGATATAATGTCGCATCCAGTCGATGATACGCTGCTGCTACAACTACATATAGTTTTCGGCCCTATGTTGATGTCTGCATTACAGCTCATTGACCGTCGTGAAGGTAAAGCCAAATATTTAGGGGATCACAATGGACAGTAAGCTGATCCAAATGTTGAAGTGGTCAGGGTCATTTTGCCTACAGGTAGACATGTGTATCAAGTATGGATGATCCAGTCGTCAGCAAAACATGTATAGTTTATTGACGTTCTATCTTTTATAGGTCGCCTCTTCAGCCGGCAAGAGTTACACTCTTTACATCAACACGCCAGATTCTTCTATACACGAAAAAACGAGCCTTGTAAACGAGCCGGAACCAGGAGAGGCTTCCGAGAACGTGCAGCTCAACCAACTTCCATCAGATCCTTTTGCTGTGTCTTCTGATATCTCAGGGTGGCAACGAGACCAAAGCAAGAGATCAGAAATAAGTATCAGCGAAAGTGAAGAATCGCGGCGGAGGAGAATTCATGCATCTGGGAAAGAACTTCAGAGGATGTACTGTCCTTGCGCGGGATTCAGCTACAATTCGCTTTCCGGCGGACAAAATGTTCTGGTAAGATGTCAAGTACGACGGCTGGGAATGCATGCTGAAGCAAGTGACGCAGTGCAAGCACCTACTCGCAGTAGTAATTGCTAGAAAGACGTCTACTTGGGTAGAGGGTTCTGTGGGGATGGAAGGAGTGGCGGCAATTGTTACGTAATAATTAGCACGTGGCATTTCCGGTTCGGGTAATTCTGTCGATACAAACACCGCATGATGGCTTCCTCTCAACGCTCTTCTCTGCGTTCTCCACCGTTGCTTTTCTCCATCCTTCTCACTTGTTCCGCGTTTACTCCCGCTGTCTTGCAGCACCATACTCCTCTACCACCACACTCACGCTCCCCCCCGGCTCCTCTCCGACTCCTCTCGCCCCCGACTTGCATTGTAAGTCTCCTTCATTTTCTCGCCACACACTACTCCCACCGCCCACCGTTTTCAAAGCATCACATAGTTGCACTCGGAGACAACTAACTCTACTTCATTAGCATGCCAGCATAGCCAGCATAGAGTAATTCTTTTAAAAACATTATGCCTTCAGACCCCGACCCGTCTCCGGCCCTCACACATGCCTCGCTCGCTTCCTCTCATTCTCTACAGTCAGAAGACTTCCATGTCCACCTTCCCTCGCATCTCAACTATGATCGGACCCTCACTACCGCGCTCTCTCATTTAGTAGATCATCTTGTAGAGCCTTTATCTACTTCCTATACCCCAGATGTCCTAAATTCGCTCTTGAAACAGCTTAAACAAGCTTTATTCGTCAAATTCCAGCCCACTTGGGACGAAGGCCATCCTCAAGTAGGTAGCGGAACCAGGTCTCTTATTTGCACCAAGTACTACGGCCTTCCACCCTCAATGCGATCCGCTGCAGTAAAAGTTGGTGTAGAAGAGCAGGCATGGCGCAAGGCTATTGCCAAATCGGGCGGTAGAGAAGACAGTTCGGATAAGGGCGACGAGTGGGAAGTATGGTGTGATCCTGGTCAGGTCGTATGGAGATGGGGTGCATGGGAGTGGGAGGACCCAGGATTCGAACCTGTAAAGCTTGTCCGAGGTAAGATCGTTTGATCTTCATCGATCAAGGTGGCGAACTGACTTTGTCCAAGAGCCCTTGCAGGTGATCTGGCAAGCGGCCACAGAAGCGGACAAGTTGTCTCCCGCGACGCCTGCCAAATTTGCTCAACCTTCCAACGCAACTCCCAACCGACCGTCTTATGCAATACCTATCCGTGCACCTACTGTTCTCGCTATTCCTCCTACTCCATCCCAGGGTGAAAACCGACAAAACGAGGCCAAGCCGATTGAGCTAGACCATTTGCTCCCTGCCTTTTCTAATCTTGGCCTTGGTCAGGCGCCTGGTCAGACTCAGCGCAATCAGCAGGCCTCTGGTTGGTCAAGCTCTGACGCCTCGTCTCGATCCACTTCATTGGCCATCTCTGATCACGACGAGCCAGGTTCCCCTGAACATGAGCGCCCTGCATCACGAGTGTCTCACCGTGGATCCGAGTCCCAGAGCTCAGTGTCTTCCTCGACATCCGATTCAAATTCTGGCCACACCCAGCTTCTCACGCCTGCCACGCGTCCCACTACTGCCGACCCCTTCAATGTCCCCATGCTTTCTACGGAAACTATAAAAGATGGTAAGGAAAAGGAGGAGAAACCCAAGACTACTCCTACGAACACTACCCGTGGCCGAACCACATCGCCTTCTGCTCTGGGTGAATCGACTGTCCAGCCCACCACCCCGACAACTGAGAATAACATCACCCCCCGCGTCCCTACCCCTACTGTTACCCCGTATGACGGCGGGAATGTTACCGTCCTTGGCGGTGGTGTAAAGCTCGGTGGTGCCGGCTCTCATTCGCGTACTTCATCTACCCATTCTTCTCACCGCATCTCCATCGACCGCAGCCGATCTCCTTCGATTTCTCTTGCGTCGCGAGCTTTGAATACTGCCATGGGACCCAATGGCGAAGGTCGCAAGCAGCGCACTCGCCGTCGAATCATGCCTACTTACCTCGGCCACTTGGGTCAGCCAGGCGTGGGAGGGCCTGCCATGGGCGTATTCTACGGCGGGAGCGTTAGCCCTGGTGGTATGGGGTTCGCACCCGGTTATCAGCATGTTGGTGTCGGGGTCAGCCCTCCTCCTGTGGGGATACGAGGACCGATGCCCAGAATGGGGTAAGCGGGTCGAGTTCAAGTGTATTGTCACCATGTGTACTACTAGCCATTTGACATTCTGTTCATTAACTTTCACCAATAGTGACTCTTCGTTATTTTCTGCTTTCCTATCCATAGCAAACGTTTCTGTACTTTGGTATCGGTAGATTTCTACACATTCGAATTTGTCTCTCTTTTGATAAAACCATTCAATCCACATACGTTGATTTCGTCACTATTTCCATGAACTCTGTTTGCATTGCATGATACTTGGATCTGGTAAAAGCATTATATTTGCATACCTTGAAAAGCTTGTCTTTCCCAGTGATGCTAATCAATTGCTCAATAACAGACCCATTCCTTTCCATTCTCCCACCTGTGGCTTGATCTCTCCCAAGCTTTTCTCCAATGCACCTTCCAATCCACTACCGCCACTCTCTACAACCTCTTTCAGCACAGCATCTCTATCTTGCCAAGCTTCATCCAAAGCGTTGGAAAGCTTTGTTCGGAACGAGATGATGGTGTTTTGGAGAGACTGGGCGAGAGCGACATGGTCCGAGGAGGCCAAAAGAAGGTGGCGTAAGAGTATGAGGGCTTCGGCTGCATGCCCCCGAGAATCAGAAAATGACTCTTAAAATGGATGGTGGGGACGCAATGACCTACCGCTTTTTTCATCTACGCGTGCGAGCAATCGCCCAATACTCATCACCAAGTATTCCCACTCATCCACAGTACCCCTTCGACCTGTAGCCCTCTTTTTGCCCCTCTTTGACTTGGCCGTTTGACTAACTCGTTGGTTCAGCGCGGGATCAGGGTAAACATGGAGGAGTGAAAAAGTATAAGACGTACCCGGTCATTCGAGTCGTCTGAGAAAACATTGTGCTAGGCGCAACGGTGTATCGTGTGAATGCGGAGGCGACAGTAGTAGCATTGGTGGCAACGTCCACGCCTTCAATATCAATCTCCCTCTCCACGATATAGAATGCGTCTATATTTTTTGGGATAAGCCGATATATTTCAAAGAGAGATCTGACGTACCATAGTCTTTCTCCCGAATCTCGTTCAATTCCTTCAATCTCCTTGTTTCCTTGTCCAGCTGTCCATCCATCTCTTCAAAGACCTCGATGAGCGCTTCATGTGCCTCTTCCAACCCAGGGTGAATCATGGCTTCTACAAGATCCGATCGGTCATGGATAGATGTCAAGCGGTAGGCTTCAGAGAATTCGGCGCCGCGGCAGCAAGTATCGACAGCGCTATCAACATCGGATGAATACTCGATGAATATCTGGGAAGCTTCCAAATGTCGACCTCGGGAGCCCAGATAGTCTTACCGGTTGGAATCAGCTTCGGGTTTTTTTTTTTTCAATATCTTTACCTACCTGTGACACGCTCAATCATCTCATCCAAAGACTGCTTTGATAAACCTTCCTTCTTGGCCAACGCAAACAACTCTCGCCAGGCATGCGCACGCTCGTACGCCTTGAGTGCTTTTTGAGGCTTGTTCGCGATGAGGTATGCTTTTTTAAAAAAAAAAAAAAAATACAATTGTATGAGAAAAACTCGTTGCGGGTCAAAATGAGAGAATGGAGCTCACAAAGCGCAGAATCTGTATACTCTCGGCGGTCGTACAGGTAGTCTCCGTAAAGGTCACGGATAACCTTTTTGTCAATCAGTATCTTACCTTGATAGATTGAAACAGAAACTTACAGTCAATTTTTCTTGATCGTCATTGTACAATTTAAATGCGGTATCATACAGCTCATACTTGGCGAGATACGATGCTGCATCTTCAAACCTTTCTGGACCAGCTTGCTTGAGGTTGGCCAACGCACTTTCTCGTCTTTCGAGATGATCGTCAATCTTGAATCGTTGATCCCATTTACCAAGAGCGCGGAGTTCTCGCAAAAAGGGAAGGTACTCTTTCGGATCCTACGTAGGGTTATAAGCTTTTTTGCTTGTTTTAACGAGATTGCCATTAGGGGGGAGGAAACTTGCCTTTTGAGAATATTGAGCGATCATGAGGACGAGCTGGAAGTTGTACATTCCCAAAGCTACATCGTAGAGCTTGTTCACATCGGAAAGGAAGATGATGTACTTGATTGCATCCTCTACAATCTCCGGGTGGTCCGCTAATTTTTTCACATCAGGAAAAATAATTCGATGCCGGAGAGACACCGCACGTACCTTGCAATTGCAAAAGGACTCTCAATCCCGATTCGTAATCGGCCGGAATCTTGCAGACATGGGTGGTGAGGATACTCTCCACGTACGTTTCCAAACCGCGGGCTTCGAGGAGGATACGGAGCGAGTCGCAGATGGTGTTGACCTTGTCTTTGGCGGCGGGGATGGTCGGGGGTGTATCGCGAGCTTGGTCGCGAGCTTGGTCACCATAAACAGCCTTGGCCGAGTCTTCCGAGCTACAAACCCAGTTAGCGATCATTCTCATCATCCCATAGATTTAATGAGCAAACTTGCTTGAGAGAAGAGATGAAAAGGTTGAGGTAATCCACCTCGTGAACGTTTTCCACAAAGGTCTCCAAGTTGGCCATGAACTTTTCAGGGTCAAGGTCGTACAGGAGGTTGAGGTCCAGTCGATGTTTCCTGCACGTCAGGAATGCTGCACGGTACGCTCCGCTGTGTTTCCTGTTAGCTAGTGCTGGAGAGGGAAAGAGAGAACAAGACTTGCGCCAAAACATCCCGTTTGACGACTTGCAAGACCATGGGTCTAGGGTAAACCGTCTCGAGATTACCACGAGTCGCTTGGAGCACCAAACTCATTTCGCTCTCACTGGCCACGACGATTTTTGCGCCTCTTTCCACTCTTCGCTCTTCCCACTTCATCTCGCTGCCGCTGCCGCCCGCGCCATCATCTCCATTGGCGAGTCTTTCCAATGTTACCAGAGGCGCAAAGTGCGCAAAGTGAGCGGTAGTGGTGTAGATGAGGAAAGAAGACGTGAGCGTGAACGAGGTGACTGGTTGTTGGGAGAGGGAGAGGGAGGTGGGGTGGGCCGCAAATGGGGTGAGAGCGGTCATGTGGAGCTTGGATGTTGGTGAAAGAGTGAATAAGAGGTGGCCGGAGAGGAGGACGGAGGTGGGTTGGGAGGGAAGTGTAAGATCGATCGGTTCTTCGCTTGCCACTATAGGTAATTTTTTGGGTTAGCTGATGACAGCGTATAGAGACGACACGACTTGCAGCTGTACAGTCTCTTTTGCCCGTTCAACACGAGGACATTGCCTTGATCAGTCCACAAGATGCTCTCGACACCACTCTCCACTTCAAACTCTTCATCCTGTTCGCCTTCTCCTCCTCCAAACACATTCACGCGCCCGCTTTGCTCGGCGGGACCGTCTGCGTCTACCGCCAGACTGAGGACTGCGACTCGACCGCGGGGACCGAGCGCCAGATTGCGGATGACTCTTTTTCCGTCCACTTTTTTCTCAAGGACAATCACCGGCTCTGCGACTTGGCCGCCTCTTTTCAATTTCGATCCAGGTGCAGGCGAAGGCAGCCGCGTGTTGAGTTTCCATACCATTACGTGGCCGTTTGCGAACACCGCTGCGGCCGTGTCTTCCCAGCTGGATAAACACGCGTGTACAGGGGTGGAGGGCAGGGCGAGGTGGTAGGAGGACATGGGCGGGGGTGTGTTTTGGGTTCGGAAGGGGGTGAGGAGGAGACGGGTGCCGTCGATGACGGCGACGGAGGCGGTATCGTGCGGCATGGGTAGACGGGCGGCAAAGGTGTCCCATGTGAATGTGCGGTGCTGGATAGAGTCTGCAGAGTGGTTTAGTTTGTGTCAACAGTGTAGATATTTACCTTGGCAGATGATGTAGAGAGATAGGGGGTCTTCCGGGTGCCATTTGAACCCTCTGAACCTGGGTTTTTGCGTATCGTGAGAGTAGAGTTCCTGCTTGAGATAGTAGTGGTAGTTTTTCATGGACCATAGTTGCACTAGTGCTGTCAGTGTAATTGTCTGTTTTTGGCGCACGCCACTTACAGACATCCCTCTCCTTCCGCTCGATCCAGACGGCCAGTATTTCTGAATCAGAATTCCACCCCAATCCCCTGACCGTCCCGTCTTCCCAATCTCCCTTGTCCTCTCTCAGCTCGAAACCGCCATGCCGCAATCCGTTTCTCTCCAGCATGGCCACATCCCACCTGCCTTCCCGACCTTCTCCGCCGCCGTGGTAGCCGTACCGGACCATGGTGGAGATGAGGTTCCCGCTCGGTCGCCATGCGAGGGCGGGTTCCAGGCCGGGCAGGGATTCCGAGGTGGCTGACAGTTTGGGCTGGAAACCTGACGAGGCGTCGCGGGCGTATATCCTGACCTGGCGCCTTGCCTGGCCGGACCCGTCCGGGTAGGGGTCGAGCGACGAGACGGCGAAGAAGGCGGCGTCGCCGCGGAACGAGATGACGGGGAGACCATGGTCGGTCGGGTGGGCGACTGGGCGGGCGGGGTCGGCGGGCTGGCGGGCGGCGGACTTGCCGAGAGAGCCGTGGAACTGGGTCGACCTGGATCCCCAGCCGACGTTGATGAATTTGTCTAGCAGATGTCAGCGTGCTTGTCAGTGTGCTTGTCAGTGCGGCTGTAGACGCACCCTGTCCAAAGTCTTCTGATCGCAGCGGCTCTTCGTGGATGACATCGAAATTCCTGGTCATGCAGACGAGCATGTCGTCGCCGGTGACGAGGACGAGCTGCTCGTCGTCGGGCGACCAGGCAGCAGCCTTGATGCCGCTGTCGACGCTGCCGACGACCTCGAGCTGGGCATGTCAGCGTGGCGAGCCAAAATTTACAGAAAAGACATACGGGCGCGCGGTCTGGGCCGTCGAGGGCGAGGGTCGCGATGTCGCCGCCGGCGAGGAGGAGGACGAGGGCGCGGTCGTCGGGGAGGTAGTGGAGGGCGAGTGTCTGGGCGGGGGCGGGGAAGGGGGCGGCGGGGGCGGTGAGGGAGGC
>NC_006691.1:756300-768800 GCF_000091045.1 Cryptococcus deneoformans JEC21
CGGGGGGAGACGGGAGCTGGGTGACGGCGAGGCGGCGGGGGGAAAGACTCCTCATCGTGGATGTGCGCTGTGAAAATTCGGCGCATCTCATTTCCATTTCTATTTCCATTTCTCCACCACAATCACCATGCTCAACACCGTCAAGGGCCTCCCCGCCGCTCCCACCGCCTACGACGGCTCCGGCCTCCGCATCGCCATCGTGCACGCCCGCTGGAACGACACCATCATCCACGCCCTCCTCGCCGGCGCTCGCGCGACCCTCAGGCAGCAGGGCGTCCGGGACGAGAACATTGTCGTCAAGACCGTCGCCGGCAGCTACGAGCTCCCGCTGGCGTGCAAAAAGTACGTCCACCCTGCCGCCCACACACGCTCACCCCCAGGCTCATCGAGGCCGGCAAGACCCAGTCCGCCAACGCCGCCCCCTCCATGCTCGCCTCCAGCACCAACCTGCTCTCCCTCATTGACGGCGCCTCCCAGCCCCAGGCCGCTGGCCAGCCCCAGACGGCGCCCCCGGCCGCATCCACCGCCCCCTTTGACGCCGTCATCGCCATCGGCTGCCTCATCAAGGGCTCCACCATGCACTTTGAGTACATCTGCGAGGCCGTGTCGCAGGGGTTGATGAACGTCCAGCTCCAGACCGGCACGCCCGTCGTCTTTGGTGTCTTGACAGTCTTGAACGACGAGCAGGCCCTGCTCAGGGCCGGCATCGGGAGCGGAGAAGACAAGGGACACAGTAAGTGTGCTGCCTGGCGGCGGTCTGTGGCTGTTTGCTGATTTTGTTGCAGACCATGGCGAGGACTGGGGTCTTGCCGCTGTCGAGCTTGCCGCTCAGTACAAGGAGTGGGAAAAGGGATTTCTCTAGAACGTAGCGTGCTCAGTCGGGTAGGCGAGTTAGGTAGGCGATTAGTAGGTAGGCCACTAGTATGTAGGGATTAGTAGGTAGGCGATTAGTAGATAGGCGAGTAGTATGGAGAATAAAGTGAAGATGCATCGACGTAGTATGATCAACCATCTCTGCTCTGCCATGTCCAGAGAACTGAATGCAGAGCTAGATGAACCAGATGCAGCCAGCAGCTAGAGACCTATATTGACCGACTTGACGCACCGCTCATCTTTCCCTTTTCCATCTACACCACTTTCCATCTACACACCCACTCTGCCTCACGCCACAATGGTCGTAAGTCTGCCCGCTTGGCCCCATCATCTCTGATTACCTCTTTGCATCAGAAACTCCGTGTCCTCATCTCCATGGAACTCGACGGCGTCACAAACGTCCAGCCGGCCGATGATTATTATGAATACTTTTTCACCGTGAGTCGATTTTAAGGCTCAGCCAATACCCCGTAGCACTTACTAACGCCATCGTAACAGGTCATGTGCGGATCATGTCGAGAAGTCCACTCCAAGACTGTCAGCTTGAACCAAAAGGTATATATCCCATTCTTCAAAACGTTTTAATCCACCGTCACCAAGACTATTGTTTAGCTGAGCAAAAACAGGACGAGCACGAGATTTCAGGATCAAAAGGGACAGCCAGTTTCGTCTGGCGGTGTAGCAACTGCAAGGTATGGGATACCCCTTCCCAAAGTACTCTGTAGCTGAATTTATATATACATATAGAAAGAGCATTCTGCCAATTTCCTCCCCTCGGCTCCACCCCCTTCAAAATCCAAATCCACCGCCCCCATCCCCTACACCTCCTCTTCCTCTGGACAATTCTCCCCCTTCATCGCGCTCGACTGTCGCGGTCTCGAATTCACCGAATTCCACTTTGCCGGTAAATGGAAGGCCGAGGGGGAGGAGAGCGGGGCGGTGTTTGACATTGATTGGGATCAGCTTCGAAAGGAGCAAGGAGGTGAGGAAAGGTGGGATGACTATGATGAGCAGGGCGGGGTCCCGCTGGCGGTGAGTGAGCTGAAGAGCAAGATTGAGAGAGTGTAGGGTAAATGCGTGAGAGAGTGTAGGGTAAATGCGTGAGAGTGTAGGGTAAATGCGTGAGAGAGTGTAGGGTAAATGCATTTGAAAGACGTGGCAACATTAAATATAAATCAGAATAAACATCTATTCTTTAAATCCACTGAGACTTGTCCCAGGCGGGGTCTGCAACCGGAAACAAAAATCAGTTGAAGAATCCACAAAAAACTCTAGACGGACCTTGGAGAAAGGCGCAGAGCACTTTGCTGCCCGTCTGTAACAATGGATGTCCAGCCACAATCTCCAAAAACCTCTGCAAGCCTTCACGCCGTTGCTCAATCACTTCATCCGAGAAACGGTTCGTGAATACCTATCGTCCGATGGCGGATGTCAGTTGTGCTTATTTCACGCAACACTTAGAGAGACACTCTTACCTTGCCGGGAAGCGGTGGGATGTTAACCCTGGTGCTTTCCCTTTCAAGGATATCGCGAAACGCCTCAAAGTCAGAGTATCGACGCCGCACTGCCGAGTGACGTAGTTTGAATGCAGGAATATTGGTCTATCCAGACAAGTTTTGGCATGGATAAGGACAACCACGGTTTTTCCCCCCCCAAATATAACTCACCATGCAGACAATCTCATAGTCGGTGTACATCTTTCGCCCGATCCCATGTGTCATTGGATTCCGGATCTCAATCTCAAGAAACGATTCGGGGACAGAGTACATTTCATCAAACTGCCGCAGTCAGCGACCCATTCATTCTCACACACAACATTCAGCCACCATTCACGCAGCAAAACTCACAGTTTGTGGTCTTCCAGCCATGCGTGCCATGTCGGTAAAGCTCACCGCCTGGGACGAGTCCGTCCTTATAAACGGAGAATGGGTGACTTGAACTATAAAAAACCAGATAACAACGCTCTCGGGTCAATAACCTTTCTTACTTTCGACTTGCCGCGTTGACACTTGCCGCTGGTCTTTGCGGACTCTTTTGACTTACCCGGTGGACTCTGAGGAGGCACGGTGGAGGACTGCGGTGGGGATTGCTGGTAAGCATACGGATCGGTCGTTTGGTATGGCTGCTGGGCGTTGTACTGGTATGCCTGCTGTTGATATGGTTGCTGCTGGTACGGCGGCTGCTGTGGCTGTGGCTGTGGCGGTGGCTGGTAAGCGTACGGCTGTTGTTGGTACGGGTTGGAGTTGAAGTACGCTGCGGTTTGTGTGAGCTGTGGTGTGTGTGTGGGCTATGCACTCACTGTCCTGGGGATATGCGCTCATTGCAAGTATATGTCGGTGGGAAACGGATCGTTCAAGCGTTATT
Organism: Cryptococcus deneoformans JEC21; assembly: GCF_000091045.1. Classification (NCBI taxonomy): domain Eukaryota; kingdom Fungi; phylum Basidiomycota; class Tremellomycetes; order Tremellales; family Cryptococcaceae; genus Cryptococcus; species Cryptococcus deneoformans. The sequence goes on from NC_006691.1 coordinate 759,538, forward strand.
ATACAGATACAATCGATGATGTATGCAACGACGTGAAAGAAGCGGCGGCGACCGCTTCGGACGGGGTGGCCCGAAGGATGACGTGGTATTCCTCACCCCGTCCACTCTCCCCTTTCCACCCACCATAATATTATATATACTCTACGCCCCGACTCTCTACACCTCATAAACATGTCCTGCACGCACCTCCAGCCATCCCTCCATTCCCTCAAACCACCCTCCCCCTCCCAGCAAGTACACCGGTGAGTGTACTCCATCCCCACGCAGCCATCCCCTGACAACCGCCAAACCAACAGCGAAGAGTGCACCCTCTGCTTCGACGGACAGGTGAGCGCCACGCACCCCAAACGCTGTATTCTGACTCGTCAACTCACAAACAAGCACAGGATGACCCGCGAGGTGTCGTCGTATGTCTTTCTTGCTTCAATGGCGCCTGTCTTTCTCCAGATAGGCAGCATGCGCACCTCCATTACCAGAGAACAGGCCACCCTTTGGGTATGGTTATCAAGCGGTCCAGGAAAGAGATTCGTAAAAGAGTACGGTTCTTTAATTTTTTTTTTAAATACGGGACCATGACTAACAATGGGTTTAGGACTCGAGTGAGCCGCCTATGAAGAAACTCGCCATTTCCGCTCCCAAAGACGAGGAAATATGGGATTACCACACCGCCTTTGTGTGCTTGGCCTGCTCGTCTGCAGGTCAAGAAATCACGGCGCAAGAACCCAAGTTGGAGGAGATGAAAACGGGGATCATGACCGCGCTTTCCTCTGCCCAGCAGTCTGAGATCAAGGCATGGGAAGAAGAGATTCTTCCTTGTGAACATACTTTGACTCTGCAGCAAGAGTCTGTTGTTGTCCCTGGAAATGGCAAGTTTTTTATTTATTTTTAGAAGCCATGTGGAACGTGGGGGCTAATATCTTTTACAGTCCCATCGCAATGTTCGTCCTGCGACCTGACTTGCAACTTGTGGCTATGTCTCACCTGCGGTCTTGCCAATTGCGGACGACAACAATTCGGCGGTATCGGGGGTAACGGCCATGCATTGAAACATTTTCATGAGACGGGGCACATGTTGGGCGTCAAGCTGGGTACCATCACCCCGGAAGGAACTGCTGGTAAAGGCTTTCTTCCCTCGTTTTGACTCAACGTACGCTAAGCAAGAAAAAATAGACATTTACTGCTACGCCTGTGACGATGCCAAGATCGACCCCGAATTGGCCACTCACCTTTCAACATTCGGCATCGAAGTGATGAGTCAGACCAAGACTGAAAAGTCCATGACTGAACTCCAGCTCGAACACAACTTGAAATTCGATTTTTCCATGGTTGGCGATGACGGTAAAGAACTCGAACCTGTCTTTGGCAAAGGTCTCACCGGCTTGAGAAACTTGGGAAACAGCTGTTACATGGCCTCTGTCCTCCAAACCCTCTTCTCCCTCCCCGCTTTCCGATCAAGGTATACCACACCCGAAGCGTTCAACCACTTTCAAACCTGTCCCAACCTTCTTCCCGCTTCCTGTATCGAATGTCAAATGCTCAAGCTCGGCGATGGTTTGCTGTCCGGCAGATACTCTCATGTGGCAAGGCTACCCCCGCCCACCACCCATTTCGAAGAACAAGAAGCTCCCAAATTCCAACAAGGAATCAAGCCGACACAGTTTAAAGCACTTATCGGTAGAGGCCACGAAGAGTTTTCGACTATGCGCCAACAAGATTCGGAAGAGTTTTTACAGCATCTTTTGACCCGGTTAAGAGACGAAGCGAAGCGTCAAGGTAGGGACGAGGCCGCCGAGCCGACTGAGATTCTCAAGTTTGCAATGGAGCAGAGGTTGCAGTGTGGCAAATGCAAGCGTGTCGGTCTCCAGGTGGAAGGTGTAGACTTGGCGAGTTTGCCTGTTGAGGCAGTGGAGGCGGGGGTGAGTGAAGACGGCAAGAAGCTTTACGAGGGGGTGGAACTTGAAACGTGTTTAGAGCAATTATGTGCAGAGGAAGCAGTGGCCGAGTACCAATGTGATCATTGCAAGGAGAAGACGACGGCGTACAAGTAAGTTTAAAAAATAGCTATTAAAAAAAAAATCTCAGAGGGCCTTTGACGAGGGCTGACAATCCCATAGATCGACCAAATTCAAGACATTCCCAGACTTGTTGGTGTTGCACATGAAAAAGTTTCAACTTGTGAATTGGCTCCCAACCAAGCTCGATATTCCTGTATCTGTCCCCGACATGCTTACTTTGGACCACCTCGTTGCCCATGGACTTCAACCGGGTGAAGAAGAGCTCACAGTATCGTCATCGTCTCCTTCTCTCCCAGAGTTCAACGCCACGGCCATGGCACAGCTTGAGGCTATGGGGTTCCCCACAGTGAGATGCCAAAAGGCATTATTGGCAACTGGCAACAGTGACGCTGAGATTGCTATGGGATGGCTGTTTGAGCATATGGAAGATCCCGGTGAGTTGGTCGTTTATTAGTGCATGGAAGGATTCGCTCAACAAAAGTACCACTAGACATTGACGCGCCGATTGAGCTCGGGGGTTCAAAAGCCGCCAGCAACGAACCTTCACAAGAACAGATTGGCATGATTGCCGATATGGGATTCTCACATAACCAAGCTCGCAAAGCGTTGCGCGAAAGCGTAGGTTTTCTTTTTTTTACAAGGTCGTTGCCAAGAGACGGGGCATGGTACTGATAGGAATAGGACGGCAACCCCGAGCGGGCCATTGAGTGGTTGTTTAGTAACCCTGGCGATCCAGGAGAAGACGCTGCCCCAGCTGGTAGTGCCGAACCTTCCATCGGAGGTTCATCTTCTCTTCCTGCCAAGTACCGACTGAAAGCATTCATTTCGCACAAGGGCCCGTCTGTGCATTCTGGCCACTATGTGGCTACTATCCGGCAGCCGCAAGCGGGGATCGAGGGAGAGAGGGAAGAAGAGGGAGAATGGGTGTTGTACAATGATGAAAAGGTCGTGCGAGCTGCGTCTGGCGGTGGGGAGGAGATGAGGGGGCTCGCGTATTTGTATGTATATGAACGGGTGTAGAAGTCGGTATGAATAGATGTATTTATTTTGCTGCTGCTCGCAGTCCGTGTCGGAGCGTCATCGCCTCTTCGCCGTTCGTTCTTTTTCGGGTGTCGGCCCATTTCCTCTTTCGTCTTTCGCTGTTTCCCTTTTTTGTTCACATTCGCATTCCCATTCTCATCTGCATGCCCGGCATGCCTCCGGCTGCCCCGTCGTCCCCCACTGCCTCGGCAAAGCACAAATCCTCCTACGCCGCAGCGGCCACCACTTCGGCAACATCCACCGGCCCGGTCTTGTCGTATCATGCCCATCCTCTCAACCCCCGTTCCTCCATCACCATCTCCAGGGAAGGCTCACCCTCCCCCCGCACCTCCACGTCCGCTCTCCATAGACCCACATTTGTGCACGCCACAACGTCGTATGCCGTAGCGGCTGCTGCGGGCTCATCAGCGGCGGGCTCGTCGAGCGCCAGCGGCCATGGGAGCAGGGGCGAAAGTCGAGGAGGGAGCGCCAAACCCTACAATGAGGATGAAGGGTACCGCAAAGAGGTGTCAGCCTACTATCCGCCCGAATTCCCCCATTCCCACGGGCCATATCCTTACCCCCACCACCAGTACACCCCTTTTTCGCAGCCAGATAGACTAGATGCTGAAACGAGCGTTCTGGATCGTCTGAGAACGGCCGTCAAAAAGATGTTTGGAGGAAATGACAACAGGGAGAGCAAGCTGGCCTGTTTACAATGTAGCAATAGCGAAGAAGGCGGGGAGCTGGGCAGGGCAATGATGTTCGGCTGGGTCATCACGACGGTCGGGTTCTTCCTGGCCATTGCTTTCTGGAGAGGAGAGTTGTTTCGGGGTAAGCTCGATACAAGAAAGCAAACAGTGCATTGCATGGCGCTGACCCTACTGGCATAGCACTTGACAAGCTGTCGCATTATCTGGCAGAGCAGGGGATATACGGACACTTGACATTCTACGTTCTCATCTTCATCACGACCATACCGCCCCTGCCGCTGTACTCAACATTCATCATCTTGTCAGGGTACACCTTTGGTGTCTGGCAGGGTTTCGTGGTGTCCTACCTGGCAAGTCTGTCAGGAGCAATCGTAGTATTCTTAGTATCGAGAAAGATGCTTAGAGATACCATCGTCAAGAGGTATGTAGGCCAAGTCATTTACCCGACGTCACTAACAAATGGTTATAGTCTCGCATCTTCATCTATCTCCATGTCTCTTCTACATATTCTGCCTACTCATCCGCACCTATTGCTGCTTATCCGTATAGCACCCTACCCTTACAACCTCCTCAACGTCATTCTCGCATCGTCACCCACCCTCACCCTGCAGACCTATGTGGGCTGTACCGCCGTCTCTCTGTGCAAGCTGGTTCTTCACACATGGATCGGAAGTGGGATACATGACTTGTCTGAGAGCTATGGTCATAGTCAGAGCAAGGGCCAGGAGGGATCCAAGGAGGGAGATGGGGCGGATGGTCAGTGGCCACAGGATCCCAATGGTGTTACGGGACAGCCGGCTCAAGAAGGCGATACGCAAGCAGCCAAAACATGGACCACCTGGGCTGGCATTGTGCTCTGCATCGCCCTCTTCTTCTACCTCATGCACTTTGCAAAGCGGGCCATCAAAAAAGCGCAAGCTGAGCAGGCGGAAATGGAAGAGCGGGAGCGTGAGGAACGCGAAGGGTTGACGGCTGTATCTGCTCGGCGAGAGAGCGAGAGAGAGGAAATGGTGTGAACGTAGTTGTATCTGTACGGACAGTGGTTGTGTTTGGTGACTATTGGTGAAGGAATCATGCATGCCGGATAACGGTTTTTTATAAATAAACTCTGTGTCCAGCCAGTGTTTTTATTTTATCGCCATCGGGAGATGTTTGATTCGTCGCTCGCTCATCCGCAGTTCCTATATTCTTTTCTCCACAACATCCTTGATGTTTTCTCGCAATAACTCTCCATAATGTCTATAGTACACCCTGTCCACTCTCCCACATCCACCTCCGGCCAATTGCCTCTCCACCCATATCCGTCTTTCCCCGCCCAGCAACCCTACAGCTCACTTCCGCCATCGTCTCCTATGAATCCACCAGACCCACAGCTCTCCCCCACAGCCTCGACTTCCCGCCTGTCTCCTGGAAAAGGCCAATCCAGATCAGCTCCTGTCAGCCCGGGCGGAAGACTGGCTCTGTATGGAATCGCCCCGCTTTCGAGCATATCGCCCATACACCTCGCGCAGCAGCCAGAGAATATGCGCCAGTGGGCATCGTCAAGTACCCATTCCCCACCTCTCGACTCGGCAAGTTTTCGCGAAACAGACAGCTCTCATACTGCCACTGGGGCCAATGGCAATGGCTCCAAACAAAAACCCCGTCCACGTCGCCTTGCTCATCTTCGACGCTCATCCATCCCTTCCTCCTCCGCAACTGGCAGCGCGAATATAGGCGAGACTAGCAGCGGAGGATATCTCTCGGAAGAAGGTTTCGACTCGGACGCAACTGTCAGGCCCGCAGGGTCCAAATACAAGCGCTCACTGAGCCAACCAGATCTGACGACGCTTTATGAAGGAAGGGCCAAGGGCTTGGAGGCGAAAGAAGGGATGGGCAGGAAGGATGTTAAGGGGTGGGTGGGCGAAGTAGGAAGAGGCCATGTCGCCCCGCCCGCGGTGCCGCAGCAAATGGGTCATCAGCAGAGACAGCAGGAGAGAAGACGTCCCAGCTTCGGAAGGACAAGGAGTTCAGGGGAGGCGTTTGGCAAACGACCCGGCGTCTCTGACGATTCTTGGCTACCAGCTGCTCCTTCTCGCTCGCCCCATTCAAGGTCCCAGTCGTCCCTCTATGGCATGCGCAAATCCCCTTCCCCACGCTCACAGACTCTATCTATCCCAACAATGTCGCCCATCAATCCTCCCACCGTTCCGCTACCAGATCAGTCGCCAAAAGTACATCGTCACTCGCTCGCTGTTGTCTCTTCCCTTGAAGGAAACATGTCCAGTGAAGGAGATGATTCCTCCGAGTCGGGAGAAAGCCTAACGTTTGCTCCTAAACGTACAAAATCCTTGCCATTAGGCTCTGAGCTTCGCCAGCGCTTGCAGGATCCCCGTCTGTCAATTAGCAAAGGATCGTCTTCTTCCCGCAGCGACGACGGGGGGTTAGGCCTTTTATTAGGCTCACCTTCTTCCGTCCCCAACACTACATCAACGTCAGCTGGGTCCTTATCCGGTCTGGAAACGACCCCGAAAACCGTTCCGCAACCCCTTCCCAATGAACTGGAACGTATGATCCGCCGCTCCAGCTTACTGTACCTGCGGCTTTTGGCAATCGTGCCCGCCGTTTGGGGCATATGTGTGCTGGCGCAGGCGCTAGCTACCGGAGGTCTTTGGGTAGACGTTTGGCCTTATGGCGTGGATCTGAGTAAAGAGGCTCTGGAGAGGTTAGTGGCCGGAGGCGTTATGATGGAAGGGGAATGGATTAGGGTTGACAGGGGTGATATGCTGCTCTGCATCGCATGGGTAAGTATCTTTTACATACTTGCCAGACATAAAACTCGCTCTGACACCAAATTAGGCGATTTGTACTGGCCATTTCTGTTTTTGCTTGACTACCGGTCTCACGCATCGATGGCTATCGTACTACTCTCTTCCATCAACCATCACCCGCCTTGCCTCACTTCAATGCCTTTGTTGGCCTGCGACATACCTGACTCTGTGGGTCCTTGGTGCTAGGAATGCCCGTCCTTTGCTAGCATGGGTCGTCATTGGCGTGACTACCGGCTGGTCCCGGACAGTTCAGATGTGGGTAACGAGCAATGTCGTACCTGCCGACCTTGTCTCCCCTCTGGTGGCCACCAATCTCATTATCACTCCTACCGCAAGCAACCCCGGTGTCATGGCTGCTCGCCGAGGCTCAAAGCAGACAACAATGTTACTCGGTCCACCACCTGATCATCTGCGTCAGTGGGAAAAATTTGTATGGGGGAGAAAATGGGACTGGGACGCGGTCGCGAATGAAGTGGGTTGGAAAGTTGGTGGATTGTTGCTGGTTACGGCGGCGTGGTTGTTCTGGGGGATTGAGTGTGGGAGCGTGATCAGAGGATAGGTGACTGTTTCAGTTCATGACTAGACGGCATTGACGAATTGTATAATGGTTATCTTGTAACGAGTCGTATCATACTCTCAACATTAAACCCACCTGCCTCTACATTTGAATCTGTAACTGTATATCTAACATATCATATGCACATGTAGGATTGTGGATTTTTGTGTGCTGCATTGGGTTATCGATGTTGATAAAAAAGCCTAGTAACCTGCGCTGAACGCCATTCCGCCCAGCTTTCTCAGTCAAACTCCTTGACACCTGCATACCTTCTTCTCCAATGTAATAGTGGCTCATCCATGTCTCCCATCTTGACTGCCACAACCCTGCATATGAACATCTCACTACCTTCGCCTTCTTGCACCTCACCAGGCAAGCAAAGATCTTTCAGCATTACGCTTCCAACGACTTGGCATTGTAAGCTACCTACGCACCCTAAAAGTGCAGGGGGATGAGGAGCTTCGTCAGTTGACGTAGTAGGACTTTCCTCCCAGGTGTTAGGGAGAGCAAAGATGGAAGAGTGGTCTGTTCGCGGTTGTGAGAGGGCATCGGCGATGGCTTCATTGCAAGGGGAGAGGAGTGAAATCGTCAGCGGGGTAGGTGGTATAAGAGTCGCCGGGCTGCTCGCTGGTGGTAATTTGGAAGCGGATGAAGATATGATTGGGTCGGCGGGCGGTGCAAGAGGATTGGGAATTCTTGAAACCAGGGATTGCGCCCATGGAGGGGGATCTTCAGGCATTGGCAACGTCGATAGAGGCCACGGAAGCTCGCTTTTGGGTGGTAGTCTCAAAGTATTGCTCGCTTGGACTGTCGTTTGAGGCTCGACATGCGCATCTGGTTCCTCTATTGAACCGCCTGTTCTCCAGGGCCGTAAGCAGTCGGCCATTCGTGATGGCAGTCTCAAAGAAAAGGCGACCAGAGGCCGAGGATGTAATGTCAATGAGGTAAAAGAAGTAAGGGTCGCCCCATGGTACTTGGCCAAAGGGGCAAGAGGAGAAGTTGGAGGAACTGAAGCTACAGCTACAGCTACTGGCTGGGAGGATATTAGCATATGTTTGGGGAATACAGATGTGTCCGACGCACCTGGGCGACATTGCGCATGACTTGACGCAAGAGGTTGGCAGGGTCCGGAGGATTCGGACTTTCTGGATGATGAAAACGCCTGAGGATGGATTGTGCAGGCCTCCGTGGTATTCTGTAGGGGGTGGGTACAGCTATCGGACGCATCTGGGCTGTTATTTGACGTTTTGTGTATGGAATATAGCCAACAAGTAAACAAAAACGTCGGTATAACACCTCGACGGCTATTCAAACCGGAAACTATATGGTGACATCATCAGAAAATAGCTCGAGATGCTCCTCCACAATACCAGCCTCTATCTGTTATCCGTAACACTATCACCTCTCCACCAAACGACACACTCCATAATGAGAAAAGGTGCAGGAATATCAGGTCTCGCAAGGCACACAGCCACAGCATCTTCATACTCCACCCTCTCTTCAAATATCACCGCTTCCCAATTATCTAACCTCGCATCCTCTCTCCAATCCTTCCGCACAGCCCTTATCAACTTTGCCTCTGCACATCGCGCTGATATCCGCAAAGATCCTGCTTTTCGTCATCAATTCCAGAAGATGTGTTCCGCCATCGGTGTGGATCCATTGGCAGTCGGACCGGGGGCAGGAGGAGGTGGAAGAGGCTGGTGGAGCGAGGTTCTTGGAATAGGAGAATGGGAATACGAGCTCGCAGTTCAGGTTGTAGACATCTGTGTATCTACGAGACCTGAGAATGGTGGAATAATTGAGATGGGGGATCTGATTAGGCGGGTGGAAAGGTTACGTTCTGGTGGCATTTCTTCCTTGCGCAGTATTCCTTCAAGTAATCAACCATCTACCTACACAAATCCAGAGGATGTTGGTCAAATAACATCTCAAGACATTCTTCGCACACTCAAGCTGCTCCGTCCTTTAAATGCTGGGTACACATTGCATCGTCCGTCCCCATCGACTACATATATACGAACAATCCCTCGCTCCCTCGACACAGACCAATCGACATTGCTCGCAATTGCAGCCACGACCAGAGGGCGATTACGCCCTGCGATTGTTAGGGAGCAGACTGGATGGACCGAAGTTAGAGTGCGAACAG
>NC_006691.1:773800-776300 GCF_000091045.1 Cryptococcus deneoformans JEC21
AAGCCTACCTTGCATCTGAAGCAATTCAAATGGTAGACCTGGCCCATCGCCCGCACAAACTGACCATGAACCGTTTGTCCACATTGCCCGCATGTCGTTCCTCCGCCGTCTTTGCGCGTTCGGGGTTGAGGCCATTGAAGCAGAGGTTGCCCGTCAATCATACCTATATTATCAGAATGAACCGTAGCCGTTGATGGCGTTTGGGAGCTAGTCGACTGATCAGACGCCTTTCTTGGAGGAAGGGGCCTGCCACCAGTCAAGCTGCTCGCCGGACTAGGCCTTCTTTCCTGGCCATGGAGATAAGGTGGGACAAGGTTACCTTGAAAATAAACCTGTCCGTGCCCTGCCGTAAAATTGGGACGGTGATCTATAGGCGAGTTTGACGGTGAGCTTCTCTGCGAAGTTTGATTCATCCACGGATCCGGCGATGAGCTTGATCTAAGTGGTGCAGATCCTGCTCCACTGCTCCGTAACCTCCCCGACGCAACTGGTGCACTGCGAGGTCCACTCTCACTATCCATCGCAGATGTCGTTATCCAGGGCAGTCGAGCGGAACCTACAAAGCCCGGTTCTCCTCTAGTTGGCATTTCGCCTGCGGTCTGCAACGGCGCATGCTCGTCAAACCTTCCCAAATTCTTCGACGAGCTGCCTAGACTTGACGGTGAGTTATGTATGGAGCCGGAAGCCATGCTGTTACGCCGTGAGCTCTCAGATGAATCCGCGTGGTGTGCTGATGAGTTGGGCTGGGAGAGATGGAGGAAAGGACCTTGACGTTGGTCTATTGAACGCCGGGGCGTTGAAGCATCTAAACTTGGGCGAGATGGCCATGCGCCTGGAGGGGGGACTGTGGATTTGGGATATGTGGGGGATGACATGGGATGGTGGCTAGGGATGGATGAGATCAAAGGAAGCGTGTGCAGTTGCTGAGGGCGGTAGGCGGTTGAACCAGAGAATGGGTTGATGGCTTGAGACCTTGGAAGAATACGCCGGATTAATGGGGCCGTTGTGCGGCGGGAGGCGTTGGCTGTGGGTATATGGGAGAGAGGAGTGCTATGGAGGAGCGAGGAGTAGGGAATGGATAGTAATGAATGGACTTGGTGGATATGTTTCCGCCAGCTATTCGCTGTACAACACTTCCTAAGTGGGGGGCCGATCAATGCACACACCTATTACATTCCCTCATTACACCAGCCCTCAGTTTGTAATCCAGATTTGATCCCGCTAATAGTGTCACGCTCCTACACCCCGCCCCTTTCTCGTATACGTCAACATGTCAACAACCAAGCTGCACATAGCCTACAGAAGAACCAACTATGCCCGAACCCTTGCCGGTGCCAGTAGACCTCATTGGTCAGTCAGGCCTCTATAATGTTCCCGATCCCCTCCTCCGTCGGTAAGCCAGCAGTTCCGCCCACCAATGTTTCAAGCCATTGCTAACGGTATGTGCGTACAGACTCAGACTAGAAGATGCACAAGGATTACCGATAAAAAACCTAGACAAATATTTCGCAGAGAAAGAAGTGCTGGTGCTGTATGCAGGCTCAGAATACGGCGAAAGTAAGCAATCGCCATTGAACGGGCCAATCGTGAGCTGATTGATGTTCATAGACAATTTACGTGCCTTCCATCGTGTAAACTGCCTCTTGCTCCAACACATAGTTCAGCTCTGACCTAGCTTTTCTCGGTGCTCATAGGAACTGACATCATTCGCGCAATGCTATAAATCAGCCGCCGTCATCTACGTCTCAGTTGACACGGACGCGCAAGCACCCTTACGCGTCCTTCAAGGCAAACCATGGTTGCGGATGACCTTTAACGACAACTCGGATTTTGCCACAATCGGCAAGGATAAAGGACAAGAGGTCGAAATGGAGGAAGTTGCAAGAGGAGAAGACTTTGTACAAGCCGGAGAGATGGAAATTGGGATGGAGAATGTTGTATTCGGAGTGGAAGAATACCGTAAGTGTGTTGAACAGGTTGGTGAGAGAGTAATGCAGCCTGATTCCCTTTCAGAGAATGAGTACGTCCGGCCCCTTTCAAGGGCAGCAGTGACCCATATTATGCGTGTTTTCTCTACCCCGAGCGTTGCCGTGTAGTACGTGCCCTCAATACGTGTTTCTGTGACAAAGCTGAATATCCGCAGCCACCTGCCTAGCCATACCCTTATCGCCAGAAATCTCAAACCGTCTGCTTTCAACCCCTCGGGTATAGATAAAACTTATGACACATGGCGGAAAGGTGGTAACCCCTCATTGCGCTTCATTGGTCAGTCGAGTGTCTTAAATTCTGATTTTCATCGTTGACCAAACGAGACAGACGTCGTGCGTGCATTGAAGCTACCTCTCATTGGTCTTCTTTTCGCCCTGATATATCAAATTGCCATTATATTCGGTGGAGGTAGGCTGCATTACCTAATGGTCGCAAATAAAGCTCACAAGTGTTGCAGATCAATACCACGTTATACCTCGAATAATGGATGGCATCGCATGGAATCAGAACA